>NW_023411979.1:0-8260 GCF_903995425.1 Onychomys torridus
CCAACTTGGGTTTTGGTAGGAGGGAAATGTGGCAAAGTGATTTTTTTCACTGTTGTTATAAACTTTGGGTGAAAAACCACCTTTGAAACAATTGGGATTAGACTTTTGGCAGGGAACCACAACCCACTGATCAGGATTATCCGGACTGCTAAGCAGGATTATCTCGATATCTTCAAGGGCCATAAACCACAGATAGGATGTCTGCAAGAGGAGACTGCTCTTTATCCACTTGTGTTGCCATGGCACATTCCTGAGGCCCTTCCTGGAACTGAGTACAGCAGGTGGTATCAGATGGTGGCTTTTTCCCTAAGATGGACCCTGTAATGTCAAGTCTAGGCCTTCCTACTTGTAGCCAGTGCTAAGGGAAGCAGGCAAAGGGAGAGCATCATCCTTCAACATATTTCATATATGTAGGCTGTCTTCTGAGGTACAATCCATATTAGAGGGGAATCTTAAACTTTGTTTAAGACTTCATTTTTTTTTTGGTGTATTCAAGATAGAGTTTTTTATGTAGCAAAGGAACTCATACTATGGCCCAGACCAGTTACAAACACAGGAAATTCCAACTTCTTTCTGCCTTCTGAGTGCTTTGGTTAAAAGTGTACACATCCATCAAGCTGCTGAAGGTGAATTTCACCACAAATGATCAAGATTGAAGATTTGTCTTGAATTTTAAAACATTAAAAAATTTCTCACCAGTATCCCCATCTCTGGGTTTTAGATAATTCCAGAAGTAGTCAGTTTGACTATCAAGAATAGCCAGCACAATGACCAAGATACTAGAAATGAGAAAAAAAATCTTACCTGCACGAGGCAGGGAAAGCATGCTTTTCCAAAACAAAGGAAGTATGTGGATTTTTGTAGTTAGAGTTTTCCTGCCTGGCCCACAGTCAGGACAAATCTCTCTCACCTCCCAGGCCAATAGACACTCAGACCCAACCAAGTAAACACATAAAAACTTATATTGCTTACAAACTGTATGGCCATGGCAGGCTTCTTGTTATCTACTTCTACTATCTTAAATAAACCCATTTCTATTAATCTATACTTTGCCACGTGGCTCGTGGCTTACCATTACATTTTTCTTGTCATGGCAGTGGCCGGCATTGTCTCCACTCCCCCAGCCTTCCACTTCCCAGAATTCTCTTCTCTCTTGTCCCACCTATACTTCCTGCCTGGCCACTGGCCAAACAGCATTTTATTTATACAGAGCGATATCCACAGCACTTCCCCTTTTCTTTTTTTTTTTAAAAAGGAAGGTTTTAACTTTTACATAGTAAAATTACAGATAACAAAACAATTATCAAGCAAGTATTACAGTTACAATATTAAAGAAGATATCCTATCTATCTTATATTTGTGAGTCTAAGGTTTTATATTTAACTTATCTTTTATCATTGAGGAAATTACAACTATCTAGTCTTCACCCACATCAAAGACCCCAGAAGGATATATTATTACCTGAGAACCGGGAGAAGGATGCAAGCAACTTTGGGGAGTCTTGCAAGGTAGACAGAGACAGCTGGCAGCCTGGACAGTCACCTAATGATCCTTTGTAAAGTTGGGGCATCTGTCTTCAGCCCACAGGGATAGAGTCTCTTGGTCACTTTTTTCAGTGTCCTGTAGAATGTCTGGCAGTTTCCTCTGAAAAGCAGGAACCTGTGGGACCATTTTGTCAAGCAAAGTTCAGTGGTCACCTTTCTATGGGTCCTGCATGTCCAGTCAATCAAGCAGTCCAGGCAAGAACAGTTTCTTGCCCAAATGGCTATTTTTGCCAAGGTGAAGATAAACTCCATATGAAGTGTCTTCTATGCCCATCCTCCTCTCTGAAGTTAATTGGTGTTGCCAGGAGCAGACATGTCTCACTTTCCAGAAAGTCTAAATTTTTAAAATATTTTAAATGCCATATTCTGTAGACCTTTGAAGTGTTTGAAGATTACCTGTCTATCTGAAATATATCTATGTATACCTAGAAAACTTAACATGACTATAAGTTTAACTATCATAGAAGACTAATTGATCTGTATTTCTTAATTATCCATTATAATCTAAAAGAGTTTCATAAACATAACACCTCAGTTGAGAGTAGAAATATATATACAGTGTAACAAAATTAACTTTGTTTGTAATTAATTCAGTTTGTATCAATAGACTAAAATCTATACCAATGTAAGACATTTTAAACAAGTTGTTCTTTAAAAGTAAGTTCATTAATCTACCCTTTCATCCTATTATATCTATATCATATGCCCCCTTTTTATTAGAAAGAGATTACATTTATAATCAACCTGATTTAAATAAAAATACTGTTTTTTTTCTGTCCCACATCAGAGGGCTCTTCTGATTTGGGACACAAGAATCTCTTAACCTTTTTTTTAGCAATATGTCTGGGTTTAGAGAAGGAGTGAGCCAATTCCATCTCCAAAGCCAGCTTGATAATTTTGGGAAACTGGGCATACTTTCTCTTACTACTTCCTGCTGGAGGGGGTCGCTGTATCTTATGGGGACACAAAGAAAATTTTAGGATTATGGAGTAGTCCGTGAGGGTAAACCTCTGAGCAAGTTGCCTTGAAACCATTGTGGATGTTGGATCATCTGGGCCATGGTGTCATCGGAGACCTTTCAGGTGGTCTTGGCTAATCAAACCTGATGTATCTTAATCTGGAACAAATCCACAGCCTCTGGCTTTCTGTGGAAAAAAAGCAGAGACTCTTTTCCAAAGCATCATATCCTTATATCCAAATTTTGAAGTCAAGGTATCTTTAAAATTTACATATTTGTTTAACTCAACAGCTTTTATGATCAAATCTTTTTTGTAGTTAAAAATACCAAAGACAACATAAAACAGATTCTCTGTGTAATATCCATCTTTATAAGACTGAAACGCCTTACATTGGAAGTATGGACAGCTTCATGTAGAATTCTCTCTATTCCTAGGCAGATGAATAACCAAATCCACCTTTGAACATGGTCACAATGTAAACGCAGAGACATTTAGGGGAATTCTTACTGCAATGTCAGGCAGAATCATATGTAACTTATAAAAATGATGGAAAGAAATGCCTCTGGCTGGTTCATCTTGTACCTCAAGTTCTCAGCTGACAACCAATAAATGACACACTGAAAAATATATTGATTAGAAGCATATGCATCCTGTCAATCTTGATGTTCATTCTAAGACATAACTGTACCAATGCCATTCTCACATAAAGGAAAAAAATAGAGAACAATAATACAGAAAAATTCAAGGAAAGTCACTGAACAGCACTGTATGTTCAGTTCTTAGATAAATGGTTACAATGAACTATATTAACCTCAGAATGAAGCAGCTTTTTCCTCTAAGAAGTCTGTCTCATTGGAAGGCCACATCTCCTTCCATGGAAGACCATAGGGGCATCATTTTAACTAGCCCTGGCTGCTGACTATCTTAGGGCTCTGACATCACTGTAGAAAATTCCATTCTTCTCTTTTTCTAACTTAAAAAACTTAAATTATATGGATGTTTTCCATGCATCTCTCAGTGCACAGTACTTACAGAGGCCAGAAGAAAGCAGTAGATTTCAGCAACTATAGTTATAGTAAAAGGGTAGCTATCATGTGGGGTCTAGAAAGAGAACCTGAGTTCACTGTCACAAGACAGAGTTCTTAATTGCTAAACCAGCTCTCTAGTCCCTTTTTACTTAAGCTTCATTTCCATCAATTATTAATTAAAACATACTGTATCGCTTCCTCCTTTATTTCTTTGTTTATACCTTTCACAAATCCCTTCTAAATTTTTCCTTGTTAAGTGAGGGTAAATAAGTATGTTGAAATACATGAAAACAATCTCCTGCATTCATTGTTGTTGTTTATTCATATATGGATAGTTGGCTGACCTTGCTGTATTGAACAGATAATTAGAGAACTCATCCCTGCCTCATCCTCTCAAATGAAGGAGAATTCTACTTTACAATCAGTATCATGTGTCTGACCCTGACTAGGCTGCCTTGGACAGGAAGCATAATCAAGACTAGAAAACTAAGGGAAGAAAATACCTCAGCTGTTAAGAGCACTGAAGAAGATTCTTTCAGAGCTTTCATTTTCCATTCCTAGTACATATAGAAGCTCACAACTATCAATAACTTTAAGACTTAGACCATAAAAACTATTTTTCAAGCTGTATGTGGTAGTGTGCTCTTTTAGTAATAGCAATCAGGACACAGAGAAGGAAGATTGCTGTGAGATTCACAGCCTGTGCTACATAGTCTACACACTCACACACACACACACACACACACACACACACACACAGCACACACATTATTATTTTTCCATGTTTCCCTGTTTATGAATTTTATTTATGGCTGGAGAGTTTGTTCAGAGGTTAGGAGAACTAATAGTTCTTCCAGAGGTCCTGGGTTCAATTCCCAGCAGCCACATTGTGGCTCACAACCAACTAATGAGATCTGGTGCCCTCTTCTGGTGACCAGTCATACATGCAGATAGAATACTGTATATACAATAAAGAAATAAATCTTAAAACAATGAAAAAATAGTATTCCATTTTTCAACTCCTGTTTGTTTATGTATTTAATTACATCATTTTATAGCAGTGCTTCTCAACCTTGAAGGTCATGGCTCCCTTTGGGGGATCAAATGACCCTTTCATAGGACTGTCCATAGACTGTCAGGAAGTGCAGATATTTATATTATAATTCATAACAGGAACAAAAATAGATTTGTGAAGTAACAGTGAATGTAATTTTATATTTGGTGTTCACCACATCATAAGAAACTATTAAAGTGTCTCAGCATTAGGAAGGTTGTGAACCACGGGTTCATGTCAATATCTCCTGTAGCAAACATTATAAAATTAAGAATTGTGTTGAACACCTAATTCTGTCTCTGTCTCCCTGCGCTGGAGAGATAATCCTTTAGGGCATCTCTTGGTGCTACTGTGCCCTGTGCTTAAAGTCATTGGGAAACTACAACAATCTAATCCAGGGAGGATGACAAAGGACATGGACCCATCAGGAATGAAGATATAGGTCACTCCTCCAGGAAAAGAACCAGAAGTGCTGTAGTGCTTGCAGAGGGTGGAAGAAATACAGAATGGGTGGTTGAGGAAGACAGTTCTAAATACCATCTAAGGCAATGTGCCTAGTTGCAGAAATAAGGATTATAACTGAAATGAGTACTTGTGTTGTATTTTGATAATAATGCCTTTGTACAGATAATTATATGTTCTTTTAGGATACCCATAATACGTAGCAACTTCAGTTAAGAGAATATCATGGCCAGGTTGTGGTGGTGCATGCCTTTGATTCCAGCACTTGGGAGGCTGAGCCAGGTGAATCTCAGTGAGTCTGAGGCCAGCCTGTTCTACAGAGTGAGAACCAGTCCAGGCATCACAACTATACAGAGAAACCCTGTCTCAACAAAACCACAAGAGGAAAACTAAACCAACCAACCAACCAAACAAACAAACAAACACAAAACCCAGAGACCACCAAGGAGCCAATATCTGATGTAAGCACATTAGTGTCCTTGTATTATCAGGCTTGAACCTGGGTTACCACACTTCTGATGATGGGAAATGTGGCAGCAGCAGTGATCCCAGGGGTAGAGAGATTTTTCTAGGGAAAAACCAAAATTTGGGAATTACATGCTTTGGCAACTTGGGATTGGGTAGAAGAGATATCAGGCAACATTATCTAGATGTTGAGCATGAAACCATGTTTGAAATCATTGTGTTGTACTTTTTGGTGGGGAACCACAACAGGCTGATCAGGATTATCAGGGCTACTCATTAGGATTATCTAGATACCTTCAAGGGCCATAAATCACAGGCAGAATGTCTACAGAATTAAAGTGCCTTGTATCTGTACAAATTGTCATGGCACATTCCTCATGTCCTTCCTGGAACTGAGTACAATAGGTGGTCTATGCTGGTGGCCCTTCCCTAAGATGGAGTTTGTATTGCCATCACAGTTATCATATGTAAGTTTGAGATACTACAGTTGTTCACAAGAGTCATTGCTACTATTTTAAATATATAATGCATTTCCAATTTTATGTGTGATAGTTATGCTTTGTTTAGGCATAATTATGACCTGGTTATTGTTTTTCATTTGGAAATTAATCATGACATGAGGAGATATGATTGTGTCAAGTTGACAAGCTGTGGAATATGATAACTATTCTTGGTGGTCAACTCAATTTACTATATCTGCAATGAACTATAATCCAGAAATGCAGGGCACAATTGTGACCTGGACCTTGAGGCAAGAAGACAGAAATGCCTTTGTTCCAGATCCTAAGGCTAGATAACATACACCTTTAGTCCAGAATTGGAGGTGGGAAGACACACCTTTAATCTGGGTCACACCTTCTGCTGGAAGGACAAGAAAAAAAGGAAAGATATGTATTAACTCTTTGTCTTTTTTACTTCACCTTGACACCACATCCATTCTTTAACTGGAATTGAAGCCTACTTCCTTAGGAGTCCAGCATATAAAAAAAACCTGAGACACTCAGATTCATGTGATTGAGCCTCTACAAGATTTGTCTACCTTCCATTTATACCTTGCAATTTTTGAGCTGCAGCTAGTAAGGCATTCCAATTAATGCATATATGAATATGTATATATGTGTTTGTATGTGCATATATGTGTATACATATATATGCACACAGATATTGATAGAGTGACACATGGATCAGCAGTAGGGAGAAAGAGAGAGAGAGAGAGAGAGAGAGAGAGAGAGAGAGAGAGAGATTCCTTCCATAAGTTCTGTGCCTCTGGAGAACCCTGACTTATACACCGGGGTTCCCGGTCAATTAAAATTCTATACATTTAAATTCTAATTTTCAATTCATACTGTACACATCTAAAATACTCATAACAAATACTTCAGTACCAGTTCATATACATTTGCAGAAAATACCTTTACATTGTGTAAAGCCAAAGATCATGGGAACAGTGAAACAGGGATGGTTGTTATTTTGATGAAAAATTTATGAAATTGTATGAGCTCTTAGATACATGGCAAGATTAGGTTATTTGCTTGGATCAAGGTGACAGGTTCCTGTTAGTTAGTGGAATGCTACTTATTTGTTCAATCTAGTAGGCATTCATTCTTTAATCTATTCAAATTCAAATATTAATTAAATTAATACTTAAAAGGAAAACACAAACTTCAATGCTCCAATCACCAAGGAAGGAGAAAGTAAAATCTATCTCCAGTTCTAAAGCCACCATGTAGAATTGTAGTTAACTGACTGAATGATGGTGCTGGGAAGATGGCTCAGTAGTTCAAGAACACGGGATACTCTGTAGAAGATCTGGATTTAATTCTTAGCACTCCCATGGCAGATCACAACTGTCAGTAGCTCCAGGTCTAGGGGGCCAGACACCCTCACACAGACATCTGGCCATCTTGATTTATTCTTATGGAATGTTTGGAATGTGTGGAATATCAGGTACTCTCCCTCAGTTCCTGGCCCATCTATGGGTAGATCCCTGGGTGGTGCCAGTTTATGGATCCAATTGTTGTCCTACCAGTAAGCCTGTCGTGGCAGCATTACCTGTTTCCATAAACCTTTCATGGTAGCTGTGGACTCAAGCTCTTTTGGGCCCCCTACATCCTTCAACAATATCTTTCAAGCTTATCCAAAAATGGTGTTGAAATGCTGCTACTGTCCACATCTGGGTGGTACCTGCATAAGGTACAGGACCATCAACTGACTCTAGTCTACTCTTACTTATTCAACCAAACACAGGAAATAACCCATGAGCCTATAGGTGCATGCTTCACAGCAGAAGGCCTTGTAACAGGAGTAGAAATCATAGGCACTTGGGAAACTTTTTCATACATCTTTCTTGTTTCTTCAAGACCTGATTGGGCCCAAGCCCTTGTATACTACTTCCATTTGATAACAGAATGGAGTTGTACATTTCCTACTTCATGACTTGGTGGGTTTTATAATACCCCACTCATGATGGGCAGTTCAGGTCACACTGTATGGTGGAAGGCCCAAGTATTCAGTTTCCCTCAGTCGCTGGGATTGATAGCATGTTCTTGCATGCTTGGCCACACATATTTTTGAAAATGGTTCTATGGGTACCAGTGGCAGACACTTGAAATGACTTTCATAGGTATTGAATTGTTACAATTTTTGATGTTCCTATACTTTTATTTTATTAAGTTTTGTACTTTTACTATGTGTATGTGTGTGTGTGTGGCTTTGTGTGTGTGTGTGTGTTTGTGTGTGTGTGGTGTG
>NW_023411980.1:0-32172 GCF_903995425.1 Onychomys torridus
CTGTGAGAGCAGCCCTGGCCAGCCCAGAATTCACTAGGTAGTTCAGTTTCACCTCAAGCTCTGCACCCTACTGCCTCAGCTAAGGAAGGACTGGGCTTACAGGCCTATACCACCACATAACTTTACAGGGTCTCTCTGTGTAGTCCTGGCTGCCCTGGAACTCACTCTATAGACTAGGCTGGGCTCAAACTCACAGAAGTCGGCTTGCTGCTGCCTCCAGCTGGGGATTAAAGGCCCGCACCACTAAGCCTTAACCAGAGTTGTTTTCTCTTTTAGAGAGCCCCATGTCAGCTAGGCAAGCACTCCGATTACCACCTATGTTCCTTTTGTCTGATTTTTTTTTTTTTAAAGACTGGAACCTCCAAGAACGCTTTGGAGTCTCACCAATATGGCAGACAGTTTGGGATCCCCAACAACTGTGGTATAATAGTGTATTTCTGGTTATTGGGAGCCCCGTCTCTCCAGCCAAGCTCACATGAAAGGGACTGGACAGATGGAGTGTTCAGGGGAGCCTAGGTGTTCACCAGGTTCAGTTAGGATCTGGTATCAGGCTGGCGGCATGGGTAGATTGCCTCAAAAACTGCCTAGAGGTGCCAGGCATGGTGGCACATGCCTTTAATCTCAGCACTTTGGAGGCAGAGACAGGAAGATCTCTGAGTTTAAGGCCAGCCTGGTCTATATAAAGAGTTCCAGGACAGCCAGGACTACATAGAGAACTTGTCTCAAACAAACAAAGAAACAAAAAAACAAAACTGTCTACAGAGATGATTCCCAAAATTGACCTCATTCTCAGCCCCGCCTCTGTGCAGGGAGAGAGTATGGAACAGCTTGTGCACCCAGAACAGTGAAAAGGCAAAGGGGGAAATCCTCGGGGGGGGGGGGGGGGGGGGGGGACCGACAGAAGGACCCCTGGGCAGGAAGGAAGGTCCCAGAGCCAGAGGGCTCACACCTCCAGTGTCATTTGAAGGTAACTTGTTTGTCAACTCTTTCCAGAAGGGAGCCTTTGTCATTACACCCACATAACAATCCCTGGCCTGGCTGGCACACCAAGGCCACCGGAGTTGTTAATGTGACTGCTGAGGGGGCTTTTGGTCCCCCGGAAGTGCAATCAATTTCAGGACATTTCCTGGGGTTGTGACTCATCTGCACATAAACCTGTCAAGAGAGAGGGAGCCGCAGGTACTGGATGAAAGACCCATGCAGTGGTCCTCAACCTTCCTGAGGCCGTGATGTGACCCTTTAGTCCAGCTCTTCGTGCTGTGGTGACCCCCAACTATAACGCTATTTTCATTGCTACTTCACAACTGTAATCTTGTTACTGAGGGGTGTCTCAGATCCTAACACCAGCAGAAATCTGGGTTTTTCCACAGTGGTGACCCACAGGTTGAGAGCTGCTACTCAAGGCTCCTGTCCTCCAGCCTCCAGGAATGTGGTTTGTAAAGATTGGGACCCCAGTCCCCCTATGTTCCAACTGGAATGCTTCTTTAACCTGGAGATCCTCTCGTACAGCCCCGCCCCCCAGCTCTCCCTTTGTAAGCAGAGGGTCCCCGATTAAGGGGTCCCCTCCAGGCCTTTCCTACATCTCTGGCTGCTACCCTGTCATCTTCCTGGGCACTGCTACCCAACACGCCTCTAAACACCAGCAAGGTATCCTGAGGAAATAGCACGGCGCCTGCCGTCTGGAGTGGGGGTCGGACTGATCACATGGCCAAGAGCACTGTGGGACTCCCCCCCATGTGCCCTTCCACACAGGGTCGGGAAAACAGCTGACTCCTTGAACTTATGATTCTTGCTAGCTATTGGGCCCCATGTGAAGCCCTGGGGGAGGACCAGAACTCCCAAATTCCCTAATTCTGCTCAGCCTTCCACAGACTCTGAGAGCACCAAAGACTTCCCAAGATACACCTGACAGAGCAGTGCCAACAGCCACTGCTGTTAAGTATGTTCTGCAGGCCTCCTGCTTACCCTCTCTGTCTCTGGAGGTACAAGAAGCATTTACACAGGAGGAGACAGAGGGAGGCTGGAGCTTCTATGAGGAGAGTGTGTGCCCCAGTTTTCCACTGCCCTCCCTGTCTTGAAGCTCAGCCTATCCTGAAAGACACTGGAGGTGTCTGGCTGGCCAACTGCTGGCTTCCTCTCCAGTCCTGTGTCTTGATTCAGAAGGCCCCAAGGCATCCTTCGGTGTCTGTGATCCCCCAGGGCTAAGAAACTGGATCCTGGTCTCAGTCAGAGTTGGGCTAGGAAGCAGCTAGTGATTTAGTATCTGAATCCCAACCGAGGGGCATTTGGTTTAATGACGTTATTTCTTTCTCTCTCCTGTTCTCTCCCTCCCTCCCTCTTGCTCTTCTCTCTATTTCTTTATTCCTTCAGTGGTTTTTTGTTGTTGTTGTTGTTTTGTTTTTGAGACAGGATCTATGTAGTCATGTCTGTCTTGGAACTGATTATATAGACCATGCTGGCCTCAAATTCACAGATATCCTCTTGTCTCTCCTTCTGAGTGCTGGGATTAAAGGCTATTTTATTATTGGTGTATGTGTGTGTGTGTGTGTGTGTGTGCGCGCGCACACACACACACATAAGCACAGGTGCCCTTGGAAGGCTGGGGGATGGGATCCCCTGGAGCTGGAGCTACAAGCAGTAGTGAGCAAGCTGATGTGGGTTCTGGGGACTGAATCGAAATCCAAAGGAAGAGCAGTTAGTGCTCTTAACCTCTGAGCCATCTCTCCAGGCTGGACTCTAGCACACCATTCTCCCATCTTCGTCTCCCAAGTGCTGGGATTATAGGATTATAAAATGTTTACCCATTACCACATCTAATTTAGCTTTCTCCTCTCTGGCTATTTCAGCCCTACCAGAATGTCTTCCCATGGACAGTCTGCATGTCTGGATCCCTACTTCACACCAGCTACTGGCTGGCTCACAAGAAGACAAGCATATAACCCAGTGTCTGGGTCAGACCCCCCTCATGAAAATATCCCAGGCCCCAGGGGCAATGTGGCACACTACTACCTTAGGGGACACCCCTGTTTATGGTCTTCTTTGGCTATAAAGATCCCCAAGATGCCTTGTTCTGTTTCTTTTTCTTGTTCACTCTTAGTGAAAGCACCCTACCTGGCTGCTCCTCCACTCCAAGCTGTTGACCGACCCCAGCTGCCATTCACCAAGATCCAGCTGTTCTCCAGATCTTTACTTTTGTGTGTGTGTTTGTTTGTTGCCTTATTGACTCTTAGTGTTTTGAGATGGGATCTTACTAGGTATCCTAGGGTGGCTTGGTTCTTACTATATAGATCAAGCTCACCTTGGATTGACACCAGTCCAACCTCAGTCTTTGGGAGCTGAGATTATAGGCAGGAACCACCACACCCAGCTCTGGATCTTCATCTGTACTGTTGTATATAATCATCATAACCTATCTGCTAAGGACTGTTCCCCCTACTTTACAGAATAGACAGCAGGGACCCCAAGCTTATTCAGTTTACCAGACCAGTGGGAGAAGCTAGGATCCCAGCTAGCAGTGTCTGCAGATCTGGTTCGTGTGTCAGAACCCTGTCCTCCTGATCCCAAGCTTGAGGAAACCCACTCCATACAGAAACTTTATCTTACTGTCCCCAATAGACCCAAAGTCCTCATTGTTATCTCTTGACCCCTAGCGTTAAGAGCAGAAACTGGCAGGGCTACAACTGTAACTGTCTCAACACCAGGAGAAGAAAAACAACTGAGAACTCTGAGACAGGGAGGGAGGTCTGGTCAACCTGGTTTCACATACTTGTCAAAGCAAAGGAAGTTACTGAAGATGCCAGACTCTCTGGGAAACTTGGCCATGGTCTCTGTCTGTCCCTGACTTCAGGCACTGATTCAGAGAGAAGGAAGGACAGAGAGAAAGGAGTCCAAGAGGACAGCACCAAGTGAGGCAGTGCACAGCTGTACATCTAGCAAATGGGAGGTAGAGGCAACAGGATCGCAGCAAGTTCAAGTCCAGCCTAGACTATATAATGAGAGCCTGAAGAAAGACAGAAAGAAAGGGGGCATGGAGGGATGGACAGATGGGAGGGAAGAGGGATAGAGGGAAGAAGAGAAGGAAGGGGCTGGTGGATGTGGCTCAGTCAGTAAACTGCTTGTCAATAACTGTGAAGAATGGAGTTAAAGTCCCCAGGAAACATGTAAAAAGCCAGACACAGGAGCATGCATGCAGCCCCATTACTGAAAAGGCAGAGACAGAAGGGTCCCAGGGATTTGGTTGCCAGGGAGTCTTGTCAAACGGTGAGCTCAAAATTCACTGAGACATTCTGTCAAACAAACAAACAAACAAATAAATACAGTGGTGTGGCGTGGTGGTGCATGCCTTTAGTTCCAACACCAGGGAGATAGAGACAGATTGATCTCTGTGAGTTTGAAGCTAACCTGGTATATCTACAGAATTCCAGCACAGTGGCAGACATTCTCATTTTCTTCTCTTCTCTTCTCTTCTCTTCTCTCTCTCTCTCTCTCTCTCTCTCTCTCTCTCTCTCTCTCTGCAGGGTTTCTCTGTGTAGCTCTGGCTGTCATAGAACTTGCAATATAGAACAGGCTGGCCTCAAACCGAAGAGATTTGCCTGCTTCTGCTTCCCAAGTGCTGGATTAAATGTGTGACCTACAACACCCAGTGGAGACCTTGTCTCAGAAAAAAGTAGAGCATGATTAAGACACCCAATGTCAATCTCTGGCCTCTATATACATATAGGCAACCCCTCCTATATACATAAACATGTACATGCTCAAATCAAACACATGCACACTTAACTGAGGAGGAAATAGAAGTGAGCCGAGAAATTGGGAGTGTACATAGCCACAGTAAGATGATGGAGATGGGGTCCAATTCTAAATATGCAATGAATTTGTTTTTCCCAAAGGTTACTAATCTACAGAGCCAGAGTGTAATTTTATACCTTTTTTTTTCAGTGTTAGGGATCAAATCAAAGGCCAGCCCCCAAATACAGAACTTTCAGAAAGATCTCCCCAACACTAAAAGTCTGAGGGTTTAATGAATACCAATTTTGAATTATTAGAGACACTTGCATAGTTCTGGGGATACAGGTCAGATGAAAACCATGTATGATACCTTGCGTTCGATCCCAGCACTGAACCAAAAAATAACAAATTCGGGTTTGGGAGCAAATTTTGGATATCAGATTTTCAGAGTAGAGCACTTCACTTTATATCAGTTGCTGATGCTGGTTTTGTATGGAACGTAATCCAGGCATCATAGCATATGCCCGCAATCCCAGCTACATCTGAAGCTGAGCTGAGATGGTCACAAGCCCCTCCCACACACACACCCAGGCTACATAGTGACCAGTAAATAAATCATGAAGCGTAGGGACAGAAAAGAAGGGGCTGAAGTTGGAATATGTACAGGCCCTGAGTTTGGCACCCAAGACCGAGACCCTTAAAAATCCTTAGGAACAAAGTCAGGATGGGAAGGCAGGGCCTGGATGATGTCCCAGCACGCAAAAGCCTGATGTGTATTCAATCCTGGAACCCAGGTGAACTTCAGAAAGCTGTCCTGTAACCTCTACATGCTCCCCAACCCTTCAAAAACAAGCATGGAGGGCAGAAGCAGGAGATATAGGTCAGTTTATAGAGTGATCAACCAGCTTGCACAAGGCCCTGGGTTTGATCCCCCCTACTGCATAAACTCATTCCTGGTTGTGTATGCCAATAACTCCAGAGCTCAGGAGGTAGAGACAGGAAGAGCCAAAGTTCAAGGCTAGCCTCAGGTACACGGCACAATGGTTGAGTTGGAGGCCAGCCAGGGCTACATGCAACACTGCCACAAAAAGATGGTACACACCTTTCATCCTAGCACTTGAGATACAGAGGCAGTCGGATCTCTGGGAGTTAAAGGCCAGCCTGGACTACAGGCCAGTACCAGGCCAGCAAAGGCTACACAGTGAAAACCTTTCTCAAAAACTAAAATAAAATCAAGAAAAATTAAAAATGAAACCATTTTAGATGTGACCACAGATAGGTTACCAAGTGGAGTCCAGGAAGGATGCAGACTCAGGATGAGAGGGTGAGGTAACCACCTCGTGCTCTGGGAGGGGGCACAGGCCAGCCATCATCTAGGGCTGGCTGGATCAATGACTGTTGACTCTTTGTGGGAAGGGAACAGACATCCCATGTCAGGGCCTTTGCAAGAGCAATCACTGGTGGTTGAAGCCCCTTGAGGCATTGTTGTCTTTGATCTGTCTGGTAGCTAGAGCTCAGCAAGCGACCTTGGCCTCAGTGTCACCACCCTCTTGACTAAATGTAGCCTCCGTCTTGCTTCCACACAGCCCCAGCTGGACATCACTGCACAGAGCTGAAGACTCTTCAAATATGGAGACTGAGAGAACCTCAAAAGTTCTGAATGAAACACAGTTCTGCCCCCAAGCTCTAGGGAAAAGGATCCTGATGTCTCATAAATTCAGCAGGAATCCCAGGTATCCCCATCGAGGTGACCGGCTAGCAGTTGGGCAGGCAGGTATAGAACCGGCCCACTTACTTTCTACTGTGGGATGGGGTCTTTTCACCACTGGGTCACCAAAAACTGGTGTTGTAGCTAGAGCCATCTGGCTTTCTGCTCAAGCCATGCACATAAGATCAGGGCCAAACATCTGTGCCAAATATGCCAGTCCTGCCTCATGGTATGGTTGGTTCTGAGTAGCCAGGTAGTGCCTTCTCTAGTGCTCATCAGTGGAATGGGCTCGACCACAAGGCTGTACAGGTGATGATGGTAATGAGGAGGGTACCAGCTCCAACAGTGCTGGTCCCAAGCCATCTTCTTAGTGGGTGCTGCTATTGTGACCATTTCCAAGGACAGCTTCTGGAGAAATCCGACAGCGAGCTAACCTGGGATTAAGTGACAAACACCAGCCTCATCCACAATTGAAGACAAAATGCAAAGAATGTGGCAAATATTAAAAGGGGAATGGGTTGACAAAGAAAGAGTATAGACAGGCCTTAACTGGGAATCCACTAAAGGTGGAAAAAGTCTGAAATACTGACTCACACATTTCCACAATCAGCGACCTAACTGGAAACCAGAGACTATGAGGTGAGGCAGATGGCTCCTCAGTCCCTCAGGTACCCAGGGAAGACACCTAAACTTGCCGGCAATCCAAACACTTGAGAAGTGGAGAAGATCCGAGCCAGCCTTGGCTACATATGGAGTACCAGACCAGCCTTTACCACAAGAGTTCACCTTAACAAAGCAACAGAAAGACTAGCACTTAAGGAAGGTTGGACATGTTAGTGCATGCCTAAAATGCCAGAACTAGGAAGATGGAAGCAGACGAATCAGAAATGCAGGGCCTGCCTCAGCAACAGAGAAAGTTCAAGGCCATAAGACTTGTCTCAAAAAAAAAAAAGAGGCACACCTTAATTTGCACAGGGAAGGTCGATCTGTGGCTATATGTAAGAGTCTCAGTTGTCCTGGTGCTCACTACATTGAGTAAGGGGAGGAGAGGGCAGAAGGAGAGGAAGAAGAGAGGGGTGGGCCAAAAATGAGACACATTAGGATTATTATAAATCAGGCTCTGTTCACTGAGTTCCATTAATTTTGATGCATTTTTCTTAAACTCAGAAGTTTCATTAATTGTAACCTTTCTCCTGTAGCCGGAATTGCTCATTTCAGTAGAAGACGTTTTTTATCATTCCTGTGGGATTGACATCTTGCATACTTGTGTCTTTCAACTTTCGCTAACCCGACACACCCGCCCAGCTGAAGTCACCGACCCTCAAATTCTCGGGGGGGGGGGGCATTCTGCCTAACTTGGCGACTTTTAGATTAGGGAACCATAGTCTTGGGAAACTGCCACTAGAGAACCAGACTGGTCGGTGCATGGCATTCAGGAAGTACGTACTGGATTTAGACCCTGAGTTGGGGGGACTTGCCTGGGAGACCAAGCTGATAGAGAAAGCCACCCACCTGCCACTATCCCAGGTCACATTGCTATTCAGCACTTTCCTCTGTGATGTCTGGGTTTTATTTGTATTTTTCTCTCTTGGGAATGTCTTCGCTGGAACCCCAGGACAAATGAGTGCTCAACAGTGTTAACAGCCTCAGCGACAGCCTTCCTCATCCTGCATGCTCCAGAGCTCAGGGAGAAATCTGTAATTAAGCACCACGTCACTGGAAAGATTAGTCAAAACCAGGCTGATCCCAGACAACTGATGGAAATCTTACTGTACGCAAATTATGGCATGGAAAATAAGGATAGGTGATTAGTGCCTTTCAATCGGGGCTTTTTATCCATCAGTTTTCAGGCTGCATACATGAGAATGGGGAAAGGCAGAGGCTGTGCTGAAGTTGGAGGACCCCACTGGATGAAGAGCAGCTGGCTGCCTCAGGACAGCAAGGAAGTCCCAGTCTAGCCCACACATGGCCTCCACCAGCTTCAGCCCTGACCTAGAACTTCCTCAGTGAAGTTCCTCATTCTGGGGTCATCAGTACTAGTAGCTCTCATTTTAATCCACTCTTCCAGCTCTGGGATCCCCACACTCAAACAGAGGGTCAGGGAAACTGTCAAGAGTCCGAATAAACTGGGTGTGGTGGCACAAGCCTACAATCCCATGTCATGGGAGGCTGAGGCAGGGGGATGACTGTGAGTTCAGAACAGCTTGTACTATATAAGCAAGACTTTGACTCAAAAACAAGACTGATAAATAAATACTAACAACGACAAAATGACCAGGGGTAGAAAGACGGCTCAGAAATTAAGAGCACCGGCTACTCTCCCAGAGGACCAGGGCTTGATTCTCAACACCCACCTGGTTGAGTCACATGATCTGTAACTCTAGTTCCACAGGCATCCAATGCCCTCTTTGACCTCTGGGGACACCAGGCACACATTTGGTACACAGACACACATGTGGGCAAAACACTCGAATATATGAAAGTAAAAATAAATGAACGATGGACTTGAAAGAGCCAACAAGATGGGTCAGTAGGCAAAAGTGCCTGCTTCCATGCCTGATGGCCTGAGTTCTATGCCTGGGACTCACACGGTGGGAGAAGAGAGCTACACACACACACACACACACGCACGCACGCACGCACGCACGCACGCACGCACACACACACACGCACACATGTAGTTAGAGTTTTCCTGCCTGGCCCAGTCAGGACAAATCTCTCTTACCCGCCAGTCCCATAGTCGCTCAGACCCAACCAAGAAAGCACACAAAAACTTATATTGCTTATAAACTATATGGCCGTGGCAGGCTGTTTACCTACTTCTTTTATCTTAAATTAACCCATTTCTGTTAGTCTATACTTTGCCACATGGCTTGTGGCTTACCAGTGTCCTTTACATGTTGCTCTCATGGCGCGGCTGGCAATGTCTCTGTAGCCTTTTACTTCCCAGAATTCTCTTCTCTTTTGTCCCGCCTATACTTCCTGCCTGGCCACTGGCCAATCAGAACTTTATTTACACAGAGTGATATCCACAACACACACGCACACGCACACACACACACACACACACACACACACACACACACACGCGCGCACACATGCAATCAAAGAAATTTAAAACCTCAGACCTTGTTTCTACCCATCTCTCATGTCCTACTGAGGCAACATGACGTTTTGTCAGATATCACAACTGGTCTTGAAACTGTGTGTATTTCACCCTGTATCCGTCAGTCATGTGGCACAAACACCCCACAAACCGGTGCTGAACACGCTCAACTGTCCCTAGATGGCACCCAGTTCTCACATGAGCCACAGGCACAGTCTTGGCACTCAGCTCACAGCTGGACAGTCCGAATTTGAACCTCAGTTCTGCCACTCATGATCTAGGGTTATTTAACCTCTAGATGCCTCTGTTTCCTCGTCTGTGGCATGAATGCTCATCTCACAGGGCAGACTCGAGAATGAATACCTTGATACAGAAAAGACCCTGGCACATAGTAAGTGCTCACCCGTATGAGTATGTTCTATCATCCTTGTTTGGCAATAAGGGGATAGCCTCTACTTATCCTCCACCCATGCATCTGTCCATCCACCCATTCAACTCACACACCTGCTACTTCCACTGAGAAAGTTCCCGCTAGCAAAAGGTACCCTCATTCAGGTACTTTTCCTGGGAACTGACATCCAATCCCAACATACTTCTTCTCTCTTACTCTCTCTCTCTCAGACAGGGGTGGGCACCTGACCCAAGACAGGCCGTCAAGTCCCTCCCGGAAGATCTCTGGTGTTGGAGATGCCTCTCCTGGGCCAGGAACTGCAGGCTGCAGTGCTCCAGTGTCGAACAAGGTCATGCACCTCTCTAATGTACAGTGGAAGAGAAGACTATCGAAGCTGGCAGCAACGTAGAACGAGGATCAGAGGCAGAGGATTCTGGGAGGCTCTGCAGGGGCAGCAGCCAGCGGCATCTCTGCTCACGCCATTGAGCATGGCTGCTGCCCTGATGCCTGTGTCCACACAGAGGGCTTCAGACACTTGAAGGCATGACTCAAGCGCCATCTCCATCACGCCCTCACACGCTCATTCACTGGCTGTCCTTTGAATGTCTACAGTGCGATCTATTGTTCCCCCAGACAACGATGTGGACAGGGCTCTGCCCTCAAGGAGACACAGTACCATATTGTGTTCATTCTGGGCTGCACACCTTTGCCCCACATTTTGTCATCTATGCAATCCAAATGCAAGTGAAATTTATCACAAGTTGAACTTTAAACAGTAAGTTAGGAAATAATGGGGCCTTAACTCAAAGATGTCACCAATGCAATGAAACAGCACCTGTAAATACAGACGAGACAGCCAGGAGTTCACCAGAGGCCATTGTTTCCAGCTGCCCCTGCAGTCAGGTGTGAGCATGTAACTAGTGTCAGGTCCAAAGGAAACTCCAAATACTCAAACTCCAAAAGGCAGTCCAAACATCCAGAAATGAGCTCAGCCTGGACTCTAGGAGGATTTCTAATGGTCAGATAAAAGCCAAGCATTTCTCAGGAATTTGTGGAGCCGATTCCCCACTACCAAAAGTAGTTATTTTCCTTACCTCTGACAGAAGGGACATATGTGGCCCCTACTAGCATGTTAAAGCCCATGTGGGCTTCCAGGCCTTCTGATCACAAGCACTGTTACACATTTCATAGTCTATCTTCTTAGCATCCTAGCCTTCTCAACTCCTCCCCTTCCCTAAACGCCCTCCAGCTTCCCAGCTGCCAGCTAGTCTCTTCCTAACTCTGGTAATTCCCTATGTTCTCTCTAGTCTCTGCTCCTGCTTCTCTAACTAGATTTCTCTATGCTTTTTTTACCCCCTGATGCTCTCCCCTCTCTTGCAGATAGCCCTGGCCATGTCCAGTTTGGCTGAGATTGAGTGCTTGCCCACCACCACCACCACCACAATAAAAATCTTCACCAGTGGTGGTGGTGGTGAACACCTTTAATCCCAGCACCCGAGAGGCAGAGCCAGGCAGATCTCTGTGAGTTCAAGGTCAGCCTGGTCTACAGAGTGATGAGATCCAGGACAGGCACTAAAACTACACAGAGAAATCCTGTCTCAGGAGAAAAAAATAAAAAACAAAACTTCCCCTTAACCATACCATGGAGAGATCAAGTCATTGGTTTATATAGTCAGCCAATGCATTATGAACAAGTAGATGTAATCCACTCTCCTATAGGCTCACAAAAATCTCCCATAGCACTCCTTTCTTCACTCCTCTCTGTCTCTGCCCCTGTAGCACCATCTGCAGGACATAGGCAGAGGATCCAGAAGGTGACTCAGGAGATAGGAGAGTCACAGTGTGGAAGGAGTCTGGGACCCAGATCATCTGGTAAAGCCTCCCTGTCAAACACCCTCACTAGAGTGGTAGAGGAACATGATTAACTTCTTGTGGAGTTAGCCACCACGACTCTGTGACTGTAGGAAGTAAAAGCCAATGCTGCCCCCTAAGTAATACCAGGAGTAAGGCTCCATGTGATTCAAATTAAGTCAGTGATGATGAGCCTGAGAATCTGAGACAGTGGGATGGGTGTGCCCTGATAGGAGACGTCTCAGATTAGGCCTTATTCAGGAAAAGCTCTGCTGGAGGAGGAGCAGGGAGACCCGTGGCTGAAAAATAGGTGAGGTGGGAGAGCTCTCCCTGTTAGCGCTGACCAGTGCTGAGCAAAGTAGCAATGAATGACAGACACTTTTTTCATCCTGGGCATTGTGCCTCCGTCTGTGCAGTCCAGGGAGAATTGGCATTTAAGGTGCTTGGTATACCCTGCTGACCTCCACTCCCCTCTCAGCCAGGTGCCCATCACAAAACCAATGCTGTGTGTGTTGCTACTACCAGCTTATGCATATAAACAATGAGCACCTTGTGGGAGCCCAGTGAGAGGACACTTCTACCCACTCTCTGGTTATCGAAGTGGCACTTTCTATGTGGCCCTGGTGCACAGCACAGGTGACACAAGTTGTTTATGGCACTCAGCATCCTTTTCATATCCTTGCTAAATTTTCCAGCTTTGTGTTATTTAGGCAGATGACAGAGGCATTTTCATTCAGTGAGACTGATGGGGACCAGGCCACCTGCAGTCAACTAGCACAGGTCTGATCTTTGTAGTGATATTGGCAACGTTACAGGGGGTTTGCTCTACACCAGGTATGTGACAAGTAGGTATGAGGTCACTGATTCACTAAAACTTGCTGAGCTGGGCCCTATCATTCCCCTGCTCTGCCTTGTCCCCACACCCTAGGCTTTTTACAACTTTGAGACAAGATCTCACTCTATAGCCAAAGCTTGCCTAGAGCTCACTTTGTAGAACCAGATTGGTCTGGAATTCATAGTGATCCTCTAGTCTCAGCCTTATCAACTAGTGGGATTCTTGTTTCCCCGGTGTTCAGATAAGGACATTGAGGCCCAGGAGGAAAAGGGTCACTATCTTGGCAAGGGTTGCACAGTCAGAAAATGCTGTCATGAGTTACTGTGCAAAGGGTACTGTCCTACACTCAGAAAGCAGCAATTTTACTTAGCCTGGGGCCTTCCAGGATCAGCCCACCACCTCTGCTGTTTCCTGACCACTTTACTCCAGGGTTCCACCATAACAGCATATAAAACTCCTGTTGTGAGACAAAACCTGTCCTGGGGAGGCATGACATGCATCTTCTGACCCCAGCTAGGGATCCCCACAAGACCAATATGCAGATACCATCTAAGTCCAAGTGGGTAACCAGTTAGTTTTATCGGGGTTACTTACAGACACTCAAAGACAACTGCATCACCAAGGCCCACCCCAGTATATGGGTGACAGCTCATAAAAGTTGGGAACCTGGAGCACACTGTACCATCTGCAGGCAGCTCAACAGGTAGGAGAATATCATTTCCAGGTGGCTGTTGTTCTACACCTCTTCCAGGCAGCTGCTCTGGTCTTGGAGTCTGCTCCGCAGGTTTTCTCCCCTGAGAGTCTTCTCAGGGTATCTCAGCTAGTCTGAGAACCTTCCTGGCAGTTTAACTATTGCTTTCTCCTGAGCAACTCTCAGCTTTTATTGTTTCCTGGGACTGGGCGGGGCCTAGAGAATCTGGTCAGTTTCAGGGAGTTCCTGGAGCTGTTTTCTACTTGTTTACCTCCTGCTAAAGGAGCTCCCCTGCAGGATGAAATGTTTTTACCTCAGGGGGAACCTTTAGACAACACCTCCTCCTTGGCCTGTGTTGTGGGTTGGGGTCAAGGGCCTGCAGTATGCCTGTTGCTGGCTTTGCCACTGCCCCAGCCAACTGCCTGGCAGTTCCTTAATTGCACTGATCCTCCATGTTACCAGGAATTCCATCTGGTTTCTCTCTTGCTTTAAGCCAGTGCCTAGAACCCTGGCAGGCTGTGCTGGCTAGTTTTAAGGTCAACTTGAGACAAACTGGAGTCATTTGGGAAGAGAAAACCTCAGTTGAGAAAAGTGGCCTCTGCAAGCCTTAGATGCATTTTTAAAATTGGTTGATGGAGGTGGAAGGGCCCAGTCCATTGTGGATAGTGCCACCTCTGTGCTGGTGGTCCTGGAGTGTATAAGAAGGCAAACTGAGCAAGTTGTGTGGAACAAGGCAATAAGCAGCACTCTTCCATGGCCTTTGCATCAATTACTAGTCATCCTTCCAGGATCCTGCCTTGAGTTACTGCCCTGACTACGTTCAATGATGGACTGCAAGTTATAAGAAGAAACAAACCCTTTCTGTCCTGAGTTGCTTTAGGTCATGGTGGGGGTGGGGTGTGTTTTGTTTTTGTATATAACTTATTTATTTTATATCCCAATCAAAATTTCTCCTTCCTCCTATTCTCCCATTCCCTGCCCACTTTTTCCACATAACCACCCTCCCATGCTCTGCACCCTCCACCCGTCCACTCCTCTTCAGTTTCTGTTCAAAAAATGGCAGGCCTCCTAGGGATATCAACAAAACATGGCATATAAATTTGCAATAAGACTAAGCACACACACAACCTAGTATGAGGAATTGGGTTCCAAAAGTCAGCAAGAATCAGACACATCCAGCCTCTGCTCTCACTGTTAGGAATCCCACAAGAAGACAAAGCTACACAACTGTCCCATATATGCAGAGTGTCTAGGTCAGTCCCATGCAGGTTCCTGGCTGTCAGTTCAGACTGTGAGCTCCTATGATCCCAGGTTAGTTGATTCTATGGGTTTTCTCTTGATGTCCTTGACTCCTCTGGCTCCTACAATCCTTCCTCCTCCTCTTCACCATGATTCCCCAAGCTGTGGGTTTCTGGGCCTATTTCCATCAGTTGCTGGATGAAGCCTCTCTGATGACAACTGGGCTAGACAGTGGGCTATGTGCATAGCAGAATATTATTAGGCATTATTATACTGACATTTTTCTTTTCTCCAGTCATATTTGATTCTATCCCAGGTCTCTGGGCCCTCCATCCTCTGGGTCCTGCCACTCCAGGCAGTGTCAGAGGTGGCTTACTCTCATGGCATGGGTCTTAGGCTGGACCAGTCATTGGTTGGCCACCCTTACCCCAGCACATAGAGCAGGCAGGACAGACTGTAAGTCAAAGGCTATGTGGCTGAGTTGGTGTCCCAATTCCTCCACTGGAAGTCTCTCCTGGTCACAGGAGATGGTCAGTTCATGATACATATCCACTATTGATAGGAGTCTTAGCTGGGGTAAGACTTGTAGATTCCTGGGTGTTTCCCTTGCTTCAGGTTTCTCCCTGATCCTGAAATGCACCCCTCCCCCCATATCCAGTCATCTCTTTCCTGGTGTTTCATCACAGCAATAGAAACCCTAACTAAAACACAGTATTTATTGAATAAAGAAACAAAAAGGAAAAGCTGAGAACTGGTTGTGTCAAAATGGCTTCAGAAGTCCATGGGGTCCCACAACAGGATGGGGAGTGTCACTACAGAATCGGAGTATGAAAAGGGAGGAAGCCAGAGCTCTAAGTAGAGTCTGGACCACTGTCATCTGAGAGTGACTTAGGGATGTACCTCTCCATCATTCTATCAGATTCCCAGTTATCTCAGTTTAGATACTTAATGTGTGAAGGATACATGTGTCTTTCTTCCTCTATTAACATTTAGTGTGTGTGTGTGTGTGTCTGTGTGTGTGTGTGTGTGTGTCCGTGTGTGTGTGCACAACTGGAATTCCTTCTATCATCGTGGAGACTGAATTCATAATGTCAGACTGGACATCATGTGCCTTCACCTGCTTGGCCGTTTGTCTCCCCAGTTCCTGACTTTATTTTTTAGACAAGTCTTACTATAGAGTCCAAGGTGGCCTTGAACACATAATGCCACTGCCTATGATCTTCCCAAAATACTGAGATTATAGGTCCACTCCTTTAAAAGGCCTCTTTGAAAAGCATGCAAACAAGCAAACAAAAGCCCCTGAAGTTTGAGAGATGGCTTTGTGGCTATGAATGGGTTTTACTCTTGGAGAGAACCTGAGTTCATTCACACCTCTGGGAGATCATAATTGGTTGTGGCTCCAACTCTCGGGAACCTGATGCCTTCTTTTAGCCTCTTCAGGCATCTGCACTCATGTGCATATATACCCCCAGTTAAAAATAACTTTAAAAAATACCCTCAAAACCACATCATGTATTTATCAAATATATTGACCAAGAGCCTGTGGAGAAATCTGGTTCGAAAATGCAGCAACGGAAGCTGGATTTACAGGAGATTGTGACCACCTGAGACCAGAATTTGTTTGTTTGTTTGTTTGTTTTTCAGGTGCGTTGTAACTATGCACCTCTGACTAACCTGGAGCTAACTATGCAGTTATGTAGACCAGGCTAGCCTCCAACAGAGATGTTCCTGCCTGTGCCTCCCAAGTACTAAGCCTAAAGCTGTGCACCACCTCACACAAACTTAAAAAGGCTAATTTGTGTGTGTGTGTGTGTGTGTGTGTGTGTGTGTGTGTGTGTGTGTGTTAGTTTTTATTTATTTATTTATTTATTTGAGATAGGGTTTCTCTGTGTAGCCCTAGCTATTCTGGAACTCACTTTGTAGACCAGGCTGGCTTTGAACTCATAGTCATCCACCTGCTTCTGTCTCCTGAGTGCTGGCATTAAAGTCATGCACCACTACCATCAGCACCACCCCATCCCTGGCAAAAGGCTATTTTTATTAAAAAAAAAACAGATTTGTTTTTATTTTTAAGTGTCTCTGTGTGTGTGTGTGTGTGTGTGTGTGTACATGCACATGTGAGTAAAATTGCCCAAGGGGGCCAAAGGAGTCAGATCCCAGTGGAGCTGGAGTGACAGGCAGTTGTGAGCCAGCCAACAGGGGTGCTGGGAATTACATTCAGGTCCTCTACAATAACCACTGAGCCACCTCTCCAGCCCAAAGAAAGCTAGACTATTTTAATGTGACACCATTTTGACTCATGAAAAATAGTGGGCAGTGGCTTAGAAAAGGGCCACATGACTTCTGGGACAGCAAGCATGTGTAAGTAAAAATGATCCACAAGGCTGCTGCTGCTCCCGAGACCAGAACCCACAGGATGAAGGCAGACATCACCTGGTTCTGAATCCCAGCTTTGGTACTTGCTTGATCTCCCTTGCTTAACCTCTCCACGCCTCAACATAATACCCAGCTCATGGAACTTCTTCTTCTTCTTCTTTTTTTTTTGTTTTTTTTTGTTTTTTTGAGCTGAGGATCAAACCCAGTGCCTTGTGCTTGCCAGGCTAGCTCTCTACCACTGAGCTAAATTCTTAGGATTAAATGTCAATAAGCAGAACATATTATGAGCAGCACATGCATATAGCGAATGCTCAGTAAACCTGAGTTATCCTGCTCTCCAGGTCCCATGGGTGCTGGGTGCACGTCCTATGACTATAGCAAGACCCCTGACAGAGGACCTCATCACTCCATCTTTTTTTAATTAATTTATTTATTATGTACACACAAGAGGGTGGCAGATCTCATTACAGATGGTTGTGAGCCACCATGTCGGTGCTGGGAATTGAACTCAGGACCTCTGGAAGAGCAGTCGGTGCTCTTAATCTCTGAGTCATCTCTCCAGCCCTCATCACTCCATCTTATCAACCAGATGCAAGATGAAAATGACAAAGAGTGTGCATGCATGTGCACCTACTTGTCAATTTTATTTTTTGACACTGGAGCTCATGTAGCCCAGGCTGGCCTTGAACTATGCTATGCATGCTGTCTGTCTGAGGATAACCTTGAACTTCCGCTCTTCCAGCCTTCACCTCCTGAGAGTTTAGATTTCAAGCTTGAATATGCCATCAAACCCATGTGATGCCATGCTGGAGTTTGAACCCAGGGCTTTGTGTGTGCTAGGCAGGCACTCTACCCACTAAGGTAGATCCCCAGACCCTACTTTATCCTTTAGGAAAGGGAGGCAGAGGTGGAATCATGCTCAGCTTTTGGCCTCTCTAATCTATTCTACTGTGGGGATGGGCTGGAATGGTAAAGGCTGCCCCTGGGCATGCTGTCACTCACCTCTGATTGACCCCAGTGTTTAACTATTGCTCTGATAAATTAACAGCTGGTTGGCTCCATCCAAGTGGTATTCTGCAATTCAGTTACTGCTCAGGACTGCAGCCTTCATCCAACTGGGATGCTGCTGCCCCGGAGCTGGGGAGTTAGCGTTATCCTCTGCCAGCACTGAAGAAAAAGACTGTGGCTCTGTTTCCTGGGGAGTCAGCATGAGGAGGAGGAAGGGGTATGCCAGCCATGCCAGCAAGGTTAGGACCTCAGCTTCAGGGAGCTGGGGGTCCAGCCTCAGCTCCCAGCGTTGCAGAGAGACTTCAGATACCATCACATTCCACTGAGCCTTAGCTGCCACACCAGTTAACTGGGTCCCAAGAAACAACTTAATGGCATTGGGCCATTGTAAGGACATCAGAAAAAAGCAAACAAACAAGCAAGCAAACAAACAAACAAACAAAAACAACCAGACCAGAAGCTCTCAAAAGAAGAAAAAGGCTGGAGGGAGTACCAACCTTCCTCTTGAGCACCCACCTCCTGCACAGTGCTCTGTATACCCAAGCTCCTCATCTTCAGAATGACTGTGGGGACTGAGATTCTCAACAGTTAAGAGCACTGGCTATTCTTGCAGAGGACCTGGCTTCGGTTCCCAGCATCCACATGATGGCTCACAACTGTTCCTAACTTCACTTCCAAGGGACCCAATGTAGGGTTAGAAAGTCCAAGCTCACTTCAGGGTTTTGAAAGTCCACCAATCTCTGAGCTCAAAAACACACTAATCCTGTGGCTCGACCCAAGCTCAGGACTTGAAATCCCATCAATCCCCATCCTGGAGATCTCTGCCATAGAAAACTCTGCCCCTAAGAAATCCTGTATAGGCCTACCTTCTACTTAGTTCTTTGCTGTTTCTCACCCACATAGAGGCAGCCACTGTTTGGTACCTTTCCCAATAAATCTCTTGTGTGAAGTTTGTTGTGCAGTGTGACTTTATGATAGTTCTTGGCTCCTGACTGCCAAGATGCCTTTCCCTGCAGAGCTGCAGTACTTATGCTGGAGAAACCTTTCCCACTCAGAGCTGTAACATTTACATACAATGCCCTCTTACGAACTCCAGGGACCCAAGGCACACTTGTGGTGTACATAATACACGCAGGCAAAATATTCATATACATAAAACAAATAAATGTAAAACAAAAACTCAGAACAAATACCTCTACTGTTTTTCTACCTGGCACTTGCCTCACAGCCAGCTCTAGAGAAGCATCTGGAAGGTAAGGCTGGAAGGAGCTAGGTAAGGAAGGCAGACCTCTGTCTGCTGGTAGATCCAGGCAGAAGAGCTGTCACTTAGTACCAAATTAGTATTCTGGGTGTCCTTCAAGCCTTGAAGTTAGAGGGCTCTGCGTGGGTGGGGTGGGAACTCCCAGTGTCAAGGCAGGGCTAGTCTGACCTGGTGGTGTCATTCCAGTTTCTAGGCTGCCCAAGGCAGGAGGATCTCAAATTCCAGGCCTGTCTGGTCCATAGAAGAGTGGGCGGCCTCGGGCCCCAGAAGCTTCCAACCCAAACCCATGTGACTTGGTTGACTTAATGGCACGCTTTGGCTATTCGGCCTGAGTCCAAAATTACTTTATGTTGTCTTCATAATGCATTGACCTAATCTCTCTGCCCTCCCCTCCCTCCCTCCCTCCCTCCCTCCCTCCCTCCCTCCCTCCCTTCCTCCTTCTCTCCTCACACACTTAGATGGTAGCCTCCTAGCTCCCATCATCTTGAAGCCTTACATCTCAGGCTTGAAGAAATCATCAACAGCTCAGTCCTCTGAGCCTGGTGCAATGAGCCCAGATGCTGACCTGGCTTCTCTTGGCTCCAAGACTGGCCTGCCATTCTACATCCCTTTCTAGAAAAGGGAGGCAACCCTGGCCATCTGCTAGTAGGGGCTGAAGGATGCAGGCAGCAGGAAGTGAGGCGCTCCATCCTGGAAGAGAGCTAGACCCCTGGACCTCGAGCTGACCTCAGAGGCTGACACTAGGTAGGAGCTTTTTGCTTATTGGCTCAGGATAATTCCACAGGGGATGTCAGGGTTAAAAAATGCAATCACAAAGAGGTAGTGAAAATCTACATGACAGAATGAAACACTGCCTGAATGCAGTGGTTGGAGATCAATATGATAGACAGAGACTGGGAATCCATATGTATTGTCTTCTCTCCCTGTGTCTGGACAGTCAAACTCCCACGGCAGACATTCTGCATCCCAGGAGCAAGGGGCCAGGAGACTGTGGGCTAAGAACCAAAGGCAAGACTTCCCCACTCACAACACCAAGGAACCTGTGCATGGGAAAGGAGGAGTACCAGAGTCCCCAGGCCAGGGGTTCAAATCCCAGCCCACCCCTTCTCCCTCTGTGACATCCAGAAAGTTCTTGACCTTTTCCAAGCCTAGCTTTTCATTTCAAGCAGGAATAACCCATTTACTTAGGGTGGAATACGTATTGTGAGGACTGAATTATTATGTTCTCCTCCAAAGCCATGCCCAGGGACAGCTTCCCTTAAAGCAGCCCCACCCTCCCTGCCTTCCTCCCTCCGCATTTCAAAACCCCAGCTCCTGGGAGAGGCAAAGAACACCTCCAATGATTGCTCCAGGGACCCACAGAAGACACCGGAGGAGCCAATTCCACATCTTATCACAGCTCAGCCCCACCAGACCCCCAGTGAGGCAGAGAAGGCGCCCTAATTTGTGTGACTTAGTGGCAGAGGGGTACCTGAAGCTAGTCCCCAAGCCCCCCATTTCTGAGTCCTGAATTCAGCTTTGGCAATTCATAGCCTTTCAACATCACAACTCCAAAAGAGAGTAGAAAAGGGGCCTGGCCTGTGTGCCTCAAAACCACCAGTGTCACAAAAACTAAGAACGTGGGAAAGAATGTCTCAGACCAGGGATGACTCAAGGGGTGTGACAGCTGAACGTGGAAGATGTTAAATTAAATTTGAGAAGGGTAAGGAGTTTAGACAGTTCACAGTGATGCAGCAAGGTCGGTGTCTTAGCTGCGGCCAGTCTGATATTTACTACGGTGACGCAAGGCATAAAGAAACCCACAATGGGTACACAGGGGTTTGGTGCTATGTTGAGAACTGGTCTGTAATGCAAAGCCTATTCCAATGAAATGCTTTTAAGGGAGATTATAAAGACCAGGAGGGGTGGCACCCACCTGTAATGCCAGCATTTGAGAGGTGGACCCAAGAGGGTCAGGAGTTCAAGGCCAGCCTGAGCTATATGAGACTTCATCGAAAGGAAAAAGAAAGGAAGGGAGGGGGGAAGGAGGGAAGAAGGGAGAGAGAGAGAGAGAGAGAGACAGACAGACAGAGAGACAGAGAGAGACAGACAGAGAGAGACAGACAGAGAGACAGACAGAGAGACAGGGAGAGAGAGAGAGAGAGAGAGAGAGAGAGAGAGAGAGAGAGAGAGAGAAAGTAAATAAATAAGAAAAACCCCAACTGCATCTGGTAGAATAGGCCTGTGATCTCACGACTCAGGGACTGAGGAGGGGACGGAAGAATGGAAGAAGAGAGGCCAGTCTGGGTTCCACCCTGAGTCAAAAGCCAGCCTGGAAAGCTTAGCGAGACCCTGTCACACTATAATAAAACAAGGCTTAGAGATACAGCCCTATGCTAGGGTGCTTGTCTTGCTTAGCATGTTCAAGACTCTGGGTTTGATTCTCAATATGGGGAGGGGGTGTTAGATGAAAACAGAAAGAGAAAAAAGTTACATTAGGGGGTCAGAACCACGAGCACTGGCTTTGTAGATGGGGGAACTGAGGGACAGGATTCCACAGGGGTATACCTACCAGAGCAGAGCCTGGCTCGCTTGGCCTTATGGGAGCCAAAGCAAGGTTCTCCCCCAGCATGCCTTGTGCTTCTCAGGGTGCAGCATGTCCCTTCCACACGTAGGAAAACACACTTCCCTCCTGTGAATTGTAGATACTATGCGTTCATTTATTTATCTATTTATTTATTAATTTATTTGTTATATAATTTGATGTACCAAACACCACTGAGTCAAATACATCAGACTCTGTACCTAAAGATATTCAGGGCAGCCAGGCATAACGGCTCATGATTACAATCCTACCGCTTCAGCAGAGGCAGGAGGATTGCCTTGAGTTTGATCCCAAGCAATGTAGCTACATAATGAGTTCCAAGACAACCATAGCTACTTAGTTAGACCCTATCTGCAAAAACCCACCAGGTAATAAGGTGTCAATAAAGCCACTGGGTGGTAAAGTGTCCTAAAGTATCCGATTGGGTCACAAAGGCAATCATGTTCACAGAGAAACATCTACTTGCACTCCTGAGAAGTAGGTCAGGGGAGGCTTCCTGGAGGAGGTGAGGCCAGGCTTGAAGGATAAGGTAGTAGATGATTGCCAGCTCCTCTCCTGAGGAGAGGAGGCTCCAGAAGCCTATGACTGCTCTGCAGGCCCCCCTTTTCTCTCCAGCCCCCCCTTTCTCCTCCCACACCAATGCTTCAGCAAAGCTAGCTATTTAAAGGAACCCAAAGCTAATCCTCATGCAAAGGGAACATCTTTTAAGTAAAGCTAATAATCGCTCCATAACGCAGCTGTTACGTAATTCTGGATTTTACAGTACAGCCTTGGGGCTGAGGGGTTCTGGTCCCTACAAACCTTTCTTGGCAGGGGAGAATGGGTTCTGGGTAAAGGGTGGTAAAATGTGTAGTTTCGGGAAGCGGGTTGCCGGCGGCCATGGGTTACAGTAGGGTAGGGGCAGAGTGGGGAGTGTATGTTCCTGCGCCTACAGGCTCACAGAGAAGGGGGAACAGGGAGGAGATGGGAGAGGTTGGTGCTACTCGGTGGGAAGAACTCTGGCTCGGTGCTTCCTGCCCCCACAAGACAGAAATTGTATCAGGCAAGTGGCTCCACATCTTCCAAATACAAAGGATAAGAAAAGGACTCCGTCCCTCTCCTCAGAACTGAACACTGAGATACACAGTGCAAACCGGCCACGTTCCTTCTGTACTGTCCCTCCCCAGCCCCCCAAACCCAACCCCTCCCCCGCTGTTCTCCACAGGCCTCTCCACACTCTCAGACCTTCCAGGGTGAGATGCACTCAGGGACTGTTCAGTCTCCTGGCCCCACCATACAGCCCGATGCTGAGTAAACAGCAAGTGCTCAATACTTGTGTTGAGAAGAAACTAAAATCAGTTCGTTTTGTGGGAAATTAGGTTTAGAATGAAAAGGAAAATTAGTTCCTATGTATTTATTTGTTAGTTTTGTTTGTTTCTGAGACACAATCTTACTGTGGAGCCTTGGTTGGCCTGGAACTTGCTCTGTAGACCAGGCTGGCCTCAAACTCACAGAGATCTGCCTGGCTCTGCCTCCTGAGTGCTGGAGTTAAGTAAGGTGTGCACCATGACCGTCCAGTCTCTTAATTTGAAGCTGGTTAGGGAAGAGAACATGGGTGTGATCACTTACTGAATCTCTCCTACACCTTGGCATTATACTAATTTTAAAATGATACTGTTTTATTCTGTAAACACATTATTATTTTTTAAACATAAGCTATCAAAAGTAGAGTAATACAAGAACAGTCCTAGGGCCGGGTGGTGGTGGTGGCTCATGCCTTTGATCCCAGCACTTGAGAGGCAGAGGCAGGCGGATCTCTGTGAGTTCAAGGCCAGCCTGGTCTACAGAGCAAGTTCTAGGACAGCCAAGGCTACACAGAGAAACCCTGCCTCAAAAGAACAAAGGAGTTGGAGAGAGAAAGTCTGTTCTTCATTTTGGATGATACAATCAGCACAGAGTAGGAAAGTAATGTACCCCTAACTGGCCTAGAACTCACAAAGATCTGCTTGCCTCTGTCTCCCAATGCTAGGATGGCAGGCCAGCACCACCCAGCCTGGCTTGTTATTTTCTTTTCTTTTATTTACTGGAAACAAGGTTTCGTGTACTCAGTAGCCAAGGTTTGGCCTGGAACTTAGGATTCTCTTGCACTTTGCTGTTGCTTTTGGTTTTTTAGTTATCTCATGTATGTGTGTATGAGATGTGTGTGTTTGTGTGTGTGTGTGTGTGTGTGTGTGTGTGTGTGTGTGTGTGTGTGTTACAGGGATGGCCACAGCCCTAGGTGGGGTGTACTGAGGGCAGAGTGTGATTAAAATGATTGTGACTTCAGAAACTAGGATCAGAGTATGGCATCACTACAGGCAAGAAGAAAACCAGCCTCCTAAGGTTCTTGGGAAGTCTAAAAAGCATGAGGGCAAATCTGGCATGCAAGCTCACAGTGTTGGTGATTACTAGTTAGTGTGTGTGTTTCCACATGCATGTGCCATGGTGCATGACGGAGGTCAGAGGACAACTTGCAGGAGTAAGTTCTTGCCTTCCATCTTTACAAGGGTTCCAGGGATCCAACCCCAGTCATCAGGCCAGATGCAAGTATTTTTATCTGCAGCGCCATCTTGTTCTTCTGATCTTTCTGTCTCAACTACATATGGCTTCTAGCAGGGAAGCAGACAGATGTAGATAAAGCTGGCACCCGCCCCCCTCCATGCTCTTGTCAAGGGCAGCCCCCAAAAGGAGACCCTGAAAAAGAAGCCCTTGAAATTTTCCATCCTGCCACTGGGGAGCCTAGTACAAGTCAACAAAGTGATAGCAAACAGATGAACAGGAAGAGTCCAAGATGTGACAGTCAGGAGCCTCCTGCTGATTGTACATCAGAGGGGACATTATATCACAGAAAGATCCCAAGATCCAAAGTCACACACACCATCGAAAGCTTGGCTTCTGGCACTGTTACTAAGCAATTTTCCCAACCAACTTGAGTCTGCACTCTACCCATCTGCAAAATGGGAACAGCTAAGGTTCCCTGGTAAGTTTGCTTGGGAGACATTTTTAAATAGTTTTATTTTTATTTTTAAATTTTGTACTTGTGTGTGTGTGTGTGTGTGTGTGTGTGTGTGTGTGTGTGTGTGTTTGCATATACCTGAAGGTGTCTGCAGAAACTAGAAGATCTGGATCTGGAGTTACAGGTGGTTTGTAAGGCACCCGACATGGATGCTGGGAATCAAACTCGGAACCTTTGGAAGAGCAGTGCCCTACTTGGCTTCTCTGTGGCTGTGGTAAAATACTGGTTTATTTCCTTTTACAGCTGCCAGGTCACAGCCCAGCACTGAAGGAAATCAGGGCAGGAACTCAAGGCAGGAACCTGGAAGAAATAACTGAAGAGAGACTGTGAACTAAGGCCGCATGTTCTCTTGTACAACCCAAGACCATCTGCCTAGGGGTGGCGAGGGGTGGCACAGCCCACAGTGGACTGGACCTTTCTACATCAACCGTAAGGAAGATACTGCCCTACAGACAAGCCTCCAGGCCCATCTGATAGAGGCAATTCCTTAATTGAGCTTCCCCTTTCCTGGGTGACTCTGACAAAAACTGACCAGGACAAGCAGCAAAAGCTATTAACTGCTGAGCCATCTCTCTAGCCCTTACTGAAGAGCTCTACAAAGCTGCCAATGAATGCCTTCACCCACTGAGTACTGGGGGAATTATGGGTGCAAGCCACCATGCTTGATTTTTATGGGTTGTTGGGTACTGAACCCAGGGCATTGTGCCAGCGAGGCATGCACTTTACCAATGGAACTACACCCCCAGCCCTGTATACTTTTTTTGTTTGTTTTGTTTGTTGGTTGGTTTTTTGAGACAGGGTTTCTCTGGGTAGCCCTGGCTGTCCTGGAATTCACCCTGTAGACCAGGCTGGCCTGTAACTCACAGAGATCCGCCTGCCTCTGCCTTCTGAGTGCTGGGATTAAAAGCGTGTGCCGCCGCCGCCACCATCCAGCATAATTGTATTGTTATGGGTATGGGTGTTTTGTTTGCTTGTACCTCTGTTCACCATGTGCATTCAAGAGCCTTTGGAGGCCAGAAGAGCGCATTGGATCCTCCGGGACAGAAGTTACAGATGTTTGTGAGCTGTGTGGGAGCAAGCTGGGAGCTGAACCCAGGTCCTCTGGAAGAACAGCAAGAGGGACACCTCTTTGGGCCCCAATATTACTTCATTATTATCTTTTAATGGGAATTGGTAGAAAGGAGAGTGCACAAAGGGCTTACCAGCTGGAAAGCAATAAGCAAACGCCTCCCACTAGGATTGCTCCATTCTTCTGAATGCCCCCCGCCTTCAGAAACACCCGGACAATGTCCGGCAGAGTTGGCCCCTGAAGACTAGAGCCACAGTCCCTTCTCTCCTTGGGGGTGTGTGTGCTTTGTTCCCACTCTCCCCAAATCCACTCCCCTAAGGAGCTTCCTCAGCTAATGTATTCGCAAACCAAATTAGGGGACCCTGGCTCCGGGAGGCCCCCAGTCCGGTGGTTGCTCTTTGCAGGGAATTAGATATCATCTAGTGCTCAAATGCGATTAGGCCCGCAGCCCCCACCCCACATGCAAAAGCCCACTTTCTAATCAGTTTTATGAAGGGCCTCTGCAGATAGACACTAATGGTATTGAGCTGAGATCTTTACAGTGAGCCTGCCTGAGTGAAGTCTGTGGAGATAAATCGTCCATGCTGGATTAAGGCAAAAGGCTGTTGCCTGCCTTGGGTTCTTCCCCTTGCAATCCCCACTCCAGGAACATCTGCTACACATTCTCTTCCTCCTTCACACCTCACCCACACCTAACTCCCGTCCCATCCTGTCTCTGGTCAGTAAGCTGTTACCCACCAGAGACCCAGGAAGTGATCCAGTAACCAGAATGTTCTTTCCCCACATCTTTTTCGGTCTCATGATTATACCTGATGGCTATTTGTTGCCAATGTGGCCTCAGACAAGAACTTGATTTTTCTGGCCTTGAAGCCATGGAGCTGAAAACTGGGTATGTGGACAACAGTGTGAGGAGATGGAATGTGCTGGAAGAACCCCTCTCCGCCAAAGTGGCCTCACTCCTCTCCCCTACACCACAGGTTACACGGAACTCCTTCTCACTTCCGGATGGCGCCTCAAAGCTGCCTGGTAACTGGGACTCAGACACTCTGGAGATGTAAACAGCTGCAGTCTGGTGCCGCATCGTTGAAGATGGGTCCTGATGTTGACATGATTGACAGGGCCTGAGCTCCAGGAGCTGTTAGCACCTGTTTGAGAACTGTACTGCCAGGAAGGAGCCTGTGGTCCTGCACCCACAGTCACTCACGCTGTGGCTAGGTCAGAGGTTGCTTACACAGACCAAGGAAGCTTCCAGGAGCTGTATTGCTTCTGGTGCCTGCTTGCAAGGTGGTCGGGAGATCAAGAAGAACCTCTGCCCTCTTAGAAGCCCCACTTCCAGGATAGCACAGTCCCCATCCGTGTCAACTGCAAGGGTTTCAGACCAGTGCCAGGGCCCTACTGACCCAACAGGACCCAACTTTTGTACTGAGCAGCCTATGTGACTGGAAGTTTATGGACTAACAAACAATGCAGGTCATGTTCCACTCTCCTAAGCTGCTGATTTGTCTGGAGACATTAATGGCTTCTTTTTTTGTTACCTGTTTTTTTCCATCTGAGTGTCCATAAGGCCAGGATAACTTTAAACTTGCTGAAGGTGACCTTGAATTCCTAATTCTCCTGTCTCAGTTTCCCAAGTGTCTAGGATTACAGATATGTGTTCTATATCAGGCGTCCCCCCCTCCCCCCGTAAACAAGGGCTAAGATACCCCAGGGTGAATTCAAACTTGATGCAGAGGCTAGTCTTGAACTTCCAATCCTCCTGCCTCTACCTCCCAAGCTTAGGCTGAGTCACCACATTCAACTTAACATTGCATTTTAAAAAATTATGTGGCATGCCTTTAATCCCAGCACTCGGGAGGCAGAGCCAGGCGGATCTCTGTGAGTTCGAGGCCAGCCTGGGCTACAGAGTGAGTTCTAGGAAACCCTGTCTCGAAAAACCAAAAAAAAAAAAAAAAAAAAAAAAAATTATGTAGATATGTTCGTGTCCACATATTATGTAGCTAGGTGGACATGCATGTGAGTAAAATTTCCTGAAGAGACCAGAGGCATCAATTGGCTCTCTTGGCGCAGGAGTCAAAGGCAGTTGGGAGTTGCCAGACATGGGTGCTGGGGACTGAACTTGGGTTTTCTGCAAGAGCAGTAATTAATTTCTCTCCAATCTATATTGCACCTCATGTCAGAGAAGAAGGGGTATGGTTTTATCAGGGTGTTCCTTGAGGAGCGTTTTAAATAAAGAGAAGAAGCTATGTGAGAGCATGTGAGGTTGGAAGAGGCCCATGGGCAGCAGGAACACACGGTTCAAAGCCTTCCATGAACTAAATGAACTGAACATCAGAAAGCAGTGGGAACTCAGTCCAGCTGCCTGGCCCTAGCCTCTCCAGCCACCTAGGTGCTCTAGAGACTCTAGGCTCCTCCAGCCAATCTTTCCTCTGGTTTCTCCACTTCAGGCCCAGCGCCTCCCCAAGCAGGAACAGTTTGTATACCCTGCCCTCCTGGTCCAGAGCCTCTGGCCTAGGGATTTCTCTAAGGACTGTGCCATGCTGGAAATATGCAACAAAATATGTTTAAGCCTTAATGTGAAAAGAAAAAAAATGTAAAAAATTTTTTCATTTCTTTTCTTGGTTTTGTTTTTTGAGATAGGGTCTCTCTCTGCAGCTCCAGTTGGTTCCAAGCTCACAGCAATTCTGCTGCCTCGGCCTCCCAAGGTGCTGGGATTATATATGTGTGCTATAACCTCTGGCCTCTGAGATTCTTCCTAAGAAAATTTAAGTTACAAATGGCACTTGGGTAGAAGGAGATATTTATACCTGTGTCATCATCCAAAACCTGTCTCAAAACAAAACAAAAATCAATCAAACAAACAGCTGTCTAGGAGGAGGGACTCAGAAGGCCCCATCCTCCACGAGTGAGGTTAACAGTTAACGGTTTCCGGGAAGGGAGAGACATTTTCTTCAATGATGTAGTCATTAGTAAGGTGCCATGCTGCTGTAAATAACTCCCAACCCATGTTCCTGTAAGCAACTCTAATAAAACTGAAATAATAAATAAATCTGATCCTGGTATTGATCACCTGTAGCTCCTTACTAGGGAGGAAGAGGAAGGAGGATCAGGAATTCAAGGTCATCCTTGGCTACTCGGTAAATTCAAGGCCAGCCTGATTCATGAGACTCTGCCTTTAATGCCCATTTAAAAAAGAGAGAGAGAAAAAAAAAAAGGTTTGGGATGTCCATGGTGACAGGAAAAAGTCAGAGAGGCAGTTGGTAGGAGGGAAGCAATAAGCTTCCTGCACACTCTGGGATTTCTTACTCTCTGTCATAATAGTATGCTGCTCATAGAGGCCCTGTATCTCTTCATTTCATTTTATTTATTTGCTTATTTTTATTTTTTATTATGTGTATAGGGAATAATGAGCACGCATGTGAGTTGGGTGCTTGCAGAGGCTGGAGGCATTAGATCCCCTGGAACTGGAGTTACAGGCAATTATGAACCGACAGACAGACCATAGGTGCTGAGGACTGAACTTGGTCCTCCGAGAGGGCGTTACATGCTTTTAACCCCTGAACCATCTCTCCAGACCCATATACCTCTTTTGATCAGCCTGTAGACTCATTGGCCCAAGATAAAGTCCCATTACTGCCCCAAGAGGAAACTGACATGAAACACCCCTTGGCTCCTATCCTAGGGTTGACCCAGCCTAGAGCACCTGATCCTACACAATTCTGAAAACTCCCTTCCCCCTCCCACTGCAGAAAACCTAAGTTTTCCTTAACACTTCCCTCACTCAGCACCCCTGAGTGTCCACACCTGTTAGTATGTCCTCCTAAAGGCTTCCAGGAGCCCCAGGTTCCCTTCTGCCCTCATACTGGGTACACATACAACTTGGCTACACATGCTAACACACACTGGCTCACATACTCACACACTCATGGTAACACACACACACACACACACACACACACACACACACGTAACATGCTCCCACACACACAACAATTGCACACACATGCTCCCCACACACCTGTACACACATGATGGAAATGTCCCTCATGCAAATCAGAGTCTTCAGCATCTAAGCAGAGAGTGTGTTGGGTACTAGAGAGAAGCCAAACTTCTCTAAGTTACATCCATTACGAGATCAAAGTTCCTGCTCCTAATTAGCTGGTCTTCCTGCTCATTGCCATGTTCACCTGGCTGACACCGTGGGGACTGCCTTCAAGAGCATCAGGCCCCTCACAGGCTAATGAAACCCAGAACTAAGTGAGATCTTTCACCAGCAAGGCAGATGACAGCTCAGGGCCACTCTGTGCCTGTGTTCTTCTGACAATCCCCCTGGATGTGGGAACATTGGGCCAACCCCAGCAGCCTCTCCTCCCCAGCAGCCCTGGGCTCACACAGCCCTGACCTGCTCTCCTGTCTCCCTTCTGCTCTCAGCCAAGGGCTTTCAGATGAACTGAGCCACCCAGACAGTGTGACTGAGGAGGTTCCTTGTTCTGCAGGGCTGCCCGTACACAGTAAGACCAGGGCAAGAGCGTGGTCCCATCACTGTTCTGAACTCACATGGGTCAGGATCCAAAGACTGACTCACTACAAAATCCCACAGCCTCTCTGGGCCTGTTTATCTGTCAAATGGGACACTCTTTCTGGCCTCAAAGGGTGAATGGAAAGATGAGAGAGATTGTGTGCGCCAGGCTGAGAACTCAGCACTGAGTGAATACTTGGCAAACCAGTAGAAGCCCATCCCTGCCATCCCAGCAGCTGGAAGACAGAGGTGGGAGATTGGGGGGGCAGGGGGGAGGCCTGCTACTGAAAAGTTCTAGGCCAGCCTGGACAACTCTGTGAGACTGTTACAAAAACCAAACACAACTCCTAGTTCTCTCTGAGTCCTTTGACTTCCAGATGCCCTTTGGCCACGAGGCTACCTGGAAAGTTTCAGTTGTGTGGTGGCCTTGATCATGGGTTGGCACAGAAGAGCAGAAAGCATGGAGGAGAGAGGTCAGAGGCCAAAGCCGAGTACTACAGACAGAGGAGGTTCTGAGCAACAACAGCTAGTTCACACATTACCAGAGTCAGTGGTCCCAGTATTTTGTGCCTTAGACTTAGCTCCATGGGAATTTAACAAGGCCCTCTCCCCAAAACATACCATGGTCAAATAAATAATTTGGAGTGAATGAATCAAATAGGTTTCTTTACTGCAGAATTTTTCAAAACCTTTAATGTACTACTGGGGCCTGGAAGACACAAGGCTGAGTTGTGGTGTGTAGTATGTAGGGTTTTCCAAATGCATTTAACTGCTGATGTGTTTTTTTCTGTGTCAATTCAGCTGGTCCATAGGGTACCAAAAATACTTGTCCAGGCGTTGTTCTAGACATTTCTTTGAAGGTTTTATTGGAGGAGATTAATTTAAATGAAAGCAGGCTGTCTGTCCTCTCTAGTGTTGGCGGGCCTTGCCCAGTCAGCCCAAGGCCCAGACCAGAAATGGAGATGGCAGTCTCGAGAAGAATACCGGATAGGCCAGAGCCCTGCCAGAGGAGCTGGGCCTTCAAGGACACCAGACACAGGTATGTGTGCCCACATCTTTGCTTTCTATTTCCAGGCTCCCCACAGAGCCTTGAGATCTGGCTTTCGACTACCTAGCTTCTGGTTGCTGAGCTTGGGTCAGGGGACACACACACACACACACACACACACACACACATCTTTCACAGGACATAACCTACTCCATCCACTGTTGACCAACTTGGCCCCTACTACAGGGATGACACTGGGTCAAGTAACAACATTGGAAGTGAAAAGGTGTCCACACGGCCATCCTTCACAAAAGAAAAGGCCATTTACATGTGCAACTAAGGAAGATGCTCGCTCAGTTAGCTGTAATTGACAACTTAGCATAGCCTAGAGCTGTGGGGGAGCAGAGCCTCAAATGAGGACTCACCTAGATCAGACTGGTCTGTTGGCATGTCTGTGGGGGACTGTCTTGATTATTAGTTGATGCAAGAGGGCCCAGCCCACTGTGGGTGGTTCCATACCTAGGCAGGTGGTCTTGGGTTGTAATATCTTCCAGGCTCCTACCTTGAGTTCCTGTCCTGACTTCCCTTCGAGATGTGATTGGACCCGGAAGTATAAGCCAAATAAAACCCTTCCTTCCCCCAGGTTGTTTTTGGTCAATGTTTCTTCACATCAACAGAACGAAACTAGAACAGTGGTCATCCAAGCTGAAGTGAGTTCTGGAAGATTCACTGGCTTCAACATTCTCTCTCTGTTCTCAAGTCTGCAGGCTGGGATTGGAGTCATCTC